>NW_024542635.1:0-2294 GCF_016758785.1 Suillus bovinus | reverse complement strand
TTGCTATTGCATGGCTTGATCTGAGGCGTAGCTTTAGGCAAAAACCTCATGCGGACTTGGCTTGATTTTGCGTGATTTTTGCTATTTTTTTTTGCTATTGTGGTGTCTTGCTAAGCTTGACTGACCGAGAACCGAGACACCGAGAGAATATTTTTTATACGAGACAACGAGAAACCTATCTCTAACGGGCGGGGGGTGGGGGAAATCTAAGGTATGATTGCCCTGCTTATCCTTATCCTTGACTATCGTATCGTAGTCTGTCGCGTTTCTTATCCTTGTCTTGACTATCGTATTGTATCGTGTTGCTTATCCTTGACTTCCTTGTCGTTGCGTTTTGCTTGTTTTCTTGATTTTTTGCTGTCATAGTCTTGACTTTCATATTCCTTATCCTTGTGGCCCGGGTCGAATCCTCTTTCAGACTTTGTTTGACTTTGCTTGATTTTTGGGTTTTTACAACGGTGGCGCGAGGTGGCGCATAGTGCATAGGCATTCGGAATAGGCAGGCGTCAGCTTATTTTGTGTGAGATCATGGGAATATTTCTTGCAGAAATCTTCATGCATGCGTGCTGATTTGATGTGATTTATTACAGAGATCTTCCTGGATGCATTGTCTTGCATGTTGCATCTCGATTGCATCTCCGATTAGCTTCATTTTTCGTGGAATGTTGTTGTTGTGCTCTGGCTTGTCTGTTTCTTGTCTGCTTTGTTTCGCTTGACTTTCCTTGATCGATGGATTGTCTTTCATTTCGTGGTCTTGCTTGTCGTGGCGCTTGTCTCGGGTGGCGGGCAGGCCGAGGACAGAACCTCGTTTTGACTTGACTTTGTTTTGCTTGATTTTTGATTTTTGATCGATGTTGTCGTAGTCTTTGATGCGTCTGGTGAGGCCAGAATCTCATTTTCGCTTGACTTCATTTTGCTTGATTTTTGTGTTTTTGGGCGTTCCCTGATCGTATTCTTGCGTCTGGCTAGGACGGAATTTCGTTTCGACATTGCTTGATTTTCCTTGATTTTTGTTATAGGGCGCTGTTTCGTTCTCTTGTATCGTCTTGCTATCGTAGTCTTGTATTGGCTTTGCTTTGTCTCGCTGTCGTATTGGTCGTGCGCATTTGTATTGGCGAGGACGGAATTTCGTTTTGATATGGCTTGATTTTTGTTATGGGGCGTTGTTTTGTTCTTTTGTATTGTCTCGCTGTCATATTATTTGTTCCGAGAAACGAGACACCGAGACAATACATTCTTGACCTAAGCGAGCTAAAACGAACTAGCTCTAACCGGGGTGGCGGTGGTTTTGAACCAAACCTAGCTCTAACTGGGTGGTTCGAACCGAAGCTAGCGCTAACTGGGGCGTTTCCCTTGTTGATCGTAGTTTAGCAGATCTTGTCATTTGCTTTATTCTGTCGTAGTCTTTTTTGCCTTGTATTTCTCTTGTCATCGTAGTGAGGCGTATCTTGTTGTTTGCTTGTTCTCTGTGATCCACTGTTGCCCTTGTTGTTGTGGTCTCGACTATTGTTTTGCTTGACCTTATCCTTGTCTGGAGTGATTCTTTGGCGAAGGTCGGAACCTTGGTTCGATTTTCCTTGATTTTTCCTTGATCTGATGCGTGGCCTGAGGCGAAAACCTTGTTCGGGCTTTGCTTGACTTTGCTTGATTTTTGCTTGATTTTGCTTGATCTGAAGTGTGAGCGAAAGGCGAAAACCTGGTCAGGACTGGGCTTGACTTTGCTTGATTTTTGCTTTTTTTGCTTGATCTTGAGGCATGGCGTGAGGCGAAATTCTTGTTTGGACTGGGCTCGACTTTGCTTGATTTTTTCTTGATCTGAGGCGTAGGTTTAGGCGAAAACCTGGTCAGGACTGGGCTCGACTTTGCTTTGGATTGTGTTGGTATCGCGTTGCCTGATTTTTGAAAATAAGCTGATGCCTGCTTATTTCTGTTGTCTAGATCTCTTGACCTTCATTTCGTAGTCTTGCCTTGACTGTGCCTGTCTGTGCTTGCTTGTTTTCTTTCTATTGTCTAGATTGCTCCATAATCTTGCTTGTCTGGGGTGGTGACTTTGATTTCATTGTCTTGGCTATCGTAGTGCTTGTCTTGGTTTGATTTTGCGTGATTTTGCTGTTGCATGGCTTGATCTGAAGCGTAAGCGAAGGCGAAAACCTCGTTCAGACTTGGGTTGATTTTGCGTGATTTTTGCTATTTTTTTGCTATTGCGTCGCTTGTCTTGCTGTGCTAGCGTATTTTATTCCTTGTCCTTGTCTTGACTGTCGTGGTGTATTGTAGTGTCTTGCTGAGCTAACTGA
>NW_024542634.1:0-2379 GCF_016758785.1 Suillus bovinus | reverse complement strand
GGGCTTTTCCCTTGTTGATCGTAGTTTAGCAGATCTTGTCATTTGCTTTATTCTGTCGTAGTCTTTTTTGCCTTGTATTTCTCTTGTCATCGTAGTGAGGCGTATCTTGTTGTTTGCTTGTTCTCTGTGATCCACTGTTGCCCTTGTTGTTGTGGTCTCGACTATTGTTTTGCTTGACCTTATCCTTGTCTGGAGTGATTCTTTGGCGAAGGTCGGAACCTTGGTTCGATTTTCCTTGATTTTTCCTTGATCTGATGCGTGGCCTGAGGCGAAAACCTTGTTCGGGCTTTGCTTGACTTTGCTTGATTTTTGCTTGATTTTGCTTGATCTGAAGTGTGAGCGAAAGGCGAAAACCTGGTCAGGACTGGGCTTGACTTTGCTTGATTTTTGCTGTTTTTTTGCTTGATCTTGAGGCATGGCGTGAGGCGAAATTCTTGTTTGGACTGGGCTCGACTTTGCTTGATTTTTTCTTGATCTGAGGCGTAGGTTTAGGCGAAAACCTGGTCAGGACTGGGCTCGACTTGGCTTTGGATTGTGTTGGTATCGCGTTGCCTGATTTTTGAAAATAAGCTGATGCCTGCTTATTTCTGTTGTCTAGATCTCTTGACCTTCATTTCGTAGTCTTGCCTTGACTGTGCCTGTCTGTGCTTGCTTGTTTTCTTTCTATTGTCTAGATTGCTCCATAATCTTGCTTGTCTGGGGTGGTGACTTTGATTTCATTGTCTTGGCTATCGTAGTGCTTGTCTTGGTTTGATTTTGCGTGATTTTGCTGTTGCATGGCTTGATCTGAAGCGTAAGCGAAGGCGAAAACCTCGTTCAGACTTGGGTTGATTTTGCGTGATTTTTGCTATTTTTTTGCTATTGCGTCGCTTGTCTTGCTGTGCTAGCGTATTTTATTCCTTGTCCTTGTCTTGACTGTCGTGGTGTATTGTAGTGTCTTGCTGAGCTAACTGACCGAGAACCGAGACACCGAGAGAATATGTTTTTATCCGAGACAACGAGAGAGCTAACGGGTGGGGGGAATCTGAATATGATTGCCCTGCTTATCCTGCTTATCCTTGACTATTGTATTGTTATCGTAAGTTATCGTAATGTAGTCCATTGGGTTTCTTATCGTTGTCTTGACTATCGTATCGTATCCTATGGTGTCGTGTTTCTTATCCTTGACTTGCTTATCGTATCGTAGTCCTCGCTTATTGTAGTCTTGACTATCGCATTTCTTATCCTTGACTTGCTTATTGTATCGTGATCGTGATCCTTATCCTTGTCTTTTGCTTGTCTTCTTGATTTTTTGCCATCATATTTCCTTATGGCCCAGGTCGAAACCTCGTTCAGACTTTGCTTGACTTTGCTTGACTTTGCTTGACTTTTGCTTGATTTTTGCTATTTTTTTTGCTATTGCGTCGCTTGATTTTGCTTGATCTGAAGGGTAAGGGAAGGCGAAAATCTCGTCAGGACTGGGCTTGACTTTGCTTGATCTTGAGGCGTAGGGTGAGGCGAAAACCTCGTCAGGACTGAGCTTGACTTTGCTTGATATTTGCTTGATCTGAGGCGTAGCTTGAGGCAAAAACCTTGTTCAGACTTGGCTTGATTTTGCGTGATTTTTGCTATTTGTTTGCTATTGCATGGCTTGATCTGAGGCGTAGCTTTAGGCAAAAACCTCATGCGGACTTGGCTTGATTTTGCGTGATTTTTGCTATTTTTTTTTGCTATTGTGGTGTCTTGCTAAGCTTGACTGACCGAGAACCGAGACACCGAGAGAATATGTTTTTATACGAGACAACGAGAAACCTATCTCTAACGGGCGGGGGGTGGGGGAAATCTAAGGTATGATTGCCCTGCTTATCCTTATCCTTGACTATCGTATCGTAGTCTGTCGCGTTTCTTATCCTTGTCTTGACTATCGTATTGTATCGTGTTGCTTATCCTTGACTTCCTTGTCGTTGCGTTTTGCTTGTTTTCTTGATTTTTTGCTGTCATAGTCTTGACTTTCATATTCCTTATCCTTGTGGCCCGGGTCGAATCCTCTTTCAGACTTTGTTTGACTTTGCTTGATTTTTGGGTTTTTACAACGGTGCGCGAGGTGGCGCATAGTGCATAGGCATTCGGAATAGGCAGGCGTCAGCTTATTTTGTGTGAGATCATGGGAATATTTCTTGCAGAAATCTTCATGCATGCGTGCTGATTTGATGTGATTTATTACAGAGATCTTCCTGGATGCATTGTCTTGCATGTTGCATCTCGATTGCATCTCCGATTAGCTTCATTTTTCGTGGAATGTTGTTGTTGTGCTCTGGCTTGTCTGTTTCTTGTCTGCTTTGTTTCGCTTGACTTTCCTTGATCGATGGATTGTCTTTCATTTCGTGGTCTTGCTTGTCG
>NW_024542633.1:0-2399 GCF_016758785.1 Suillus bovinus | reverse complement strand
AACAAAGTCAAGTCAAAACGAGGTTCTGTCCTCGGCCCGCCCGCCACCCGAGACGAGCGCCACGACAAGCAAGACCACGAAATGAAAGACAATCCATCGATCAAGGAAAGTCAAGCGAAACAAAGCAGACAAGAAACAGACAAGCCAGAGCACAACAACAACATTCCACGAAAAATGAAGCTAATCGGAGATGCAACATGCAAGACAATGCATCCAGGAAGATCTCTGTAATAAATCACATCAAATCAGCACGCATGCATGAAGATTTCTGCAAGAAATATTCCCATGATCTCACACAAAATAAGCTGACGCCTGCCTATTCCGAATGCCTATGCACTATGCGCCACCTCGCGCCACCGTTGTAAAAACCCAAAAATCAAGCAAAGTCAAACAAAGTCTGAAAGAGGATTCGACCCGGGCCACAAGGATAAGGAATATGAAAGTCAAGACTATGACAGCAAAAAATCAAGAAAACAAGCAAAACGCAACGACAAGGAAGTCAAGGATAAGCAACACGATACAATACGATAGTCAAGACAAGGATAAGAAACGCGACAGACTACGATACGATAGTCAAGGATAAGGATAAGCAGGGCAATCATACCTTAGATTTCCCCCACCCCCCGCCCGTTAGAGATAGGTTTCTCGTTGTCTCGTATAAAAACATATTCTCTCGGTGTCTCGGTTCTCGGTCAGTCAAGCTTAGCAAGACACCACAATAGCAAAAAAAAATAGCAAAAATCACGCAAAATCAAGCCAAGTCCGCATGAGGTTTTTGCCTAAAGCTACGCCTCAGATCAAGCCATGCAATAGCAAACAAATAGCAAAAATCACGCAAAATCAAGCCAAGTCGAACAAGGTTTTGCCTCGAAGCTACGCCTCAGATCAAGCAAATATCAAGCAAAGTCGAGCCCAGTCCTGACGAGGTTTTCGCCTCGCCCTACGCCTCAAGATCAAGCAAAGTCAAGCCCAGTCCTGACGAGATTTTCGCCTTCCCTTACCCTTCAGATCAAGCAAAATCAAGCGACGCAATAGCAAAAAAAATAGCAACAAAATCAAGCAAAGTCAAGCAAAGTCTGAACGAGGTTTCGACCTGGGCCATAAGGAAATATGATGGCAAAAAATCAAGAAGACAAGCAAAAGACAAGGATAAGGATCACGATCACGATACAATAAGCAAGTCAAGGATAAGAAATGCGATAGTCAAGACTACAATAAGCGAGGACTACGATACGATAAGCAAGTCAAGGATAAGAAACACGACACCATAGGATACGATACGATAGTCAAGACAACGATAAGAAACCCAATGGACTACATTACGATAACTTACGATAACAATACAATAGTCAAGGACAAGCAGGGCAATCATATTCAGATTCCCCCACCCTCCCACCCGTTAGCTCTCTCGTCGTCTCGGATAAAAACGTATTCTCTCGGCGTCTCGGTTCTCGGTCAGTTAGCTCAGCAAGACACTACAATACACCACGACGGTCAAGACAAGGACAAGGAATAAAATACGCTAGCACAGCGAGACAAGCGACGCAATAGCAAAAAAACAGCAAAAATCACGCAAAATCAACCCAAGTCTGAACGAGGTTTTCGCCTTCGCTTACGCTTCAGATCAAGCCATGCAACAGCAAAATCACGCAAAATCAAACCAAGACAAGCACTACGATAGCCAAGACAATGAAATCAAAGTCACCACCCCAGACAAGCAAGACTATGGAGCAATCTAGACAATAGAAAGAAAACAAGCAAGCACAGACAGGCACAGTCAAGGCAAGACTACGAAATGAAGGTCAAGAGATCCAGACAACAGAAATAAGCAGGCGTCAGCTTATTTTCAAAAATCAGGCAACGCGATACCAACGCAATCCAAAGCAAAGTCGAGCCCAGTCCTGACGAGGTTTTCGCCTAAACCTACGCCTCAGATCAAGCAAAAATCAAGCAAAGTCGAGCCCAGTCCAAACAAGAATTTCGCCTCACGCCATGCCTCAAGATCAAGCAAAAAAACAGCAAAAATCAAGCAAAGTCAAGCCCAGTCCTGACCAGGTCTTCGCCTTTCGCTCACACTTCAGATCAAGCAAAATCAAGCAAAAATCAAGCAAAGTCAAGCAAAGCCCGAACAAGGTTTTCGCCTCAGGCCACGCATCAGATCAAGGAAAAATCAAGGAAAATCGAACCAAGGTTCCGACCTTCGCCAAAGAATCACTCCAGACAAGGATAAGGTCAAGCAAAACAATAGTCGAGACCACAACAACAGGGCAACAGTGGATCACAGAGAACAAGCAAACAACAAGATACGCGATGACAAGAGAAATACAAGGCAAAAAAGACTACGACAGAATAAAGCAAATGACAAGATCTGCTAAACTACGATCAACAAGGGAAACGCC
>NW_024542632.1:0-2459 GCF_016758785.1 Suillus bovinus | reverse complement strand
TTGGGTTCTCGGTTTGTGAGGATTTAAAGGGTGGATTGGTGTACAAAGCTCACTTAGTGGCGCAAGGTTTCTCCCAAGTGCTAGGCATTGACTTTGGTAAGACATTTGCACCTGTTGCCAAGGCCATGTCTATCTGGGTCATTTCTGCACTAGCTGCGCAAAACAACTGGGAACTTGACGTGTTTGATGCAAAATGTGCCTTTTTGTGGGAAAAACTTACCGAAGACATGTACATGTGCCAACCGCCTGGATTTGAACATTTCAATCCAACTCTTGAATCTCTCATTTGTTACCTCTTATCATCACTTTACGGTCTGAAACAAGCCGCTTATAATTGGTATGAACTCTTGAGATAAGTTCTGACACACTAGGGTTTTGTGCGGGTGGAAGCTGATTATGTGGTATTTGTATATGATCATGTCAATGGGGAGGGAGAATGGGTGATATGCATTATTGCATGGCATGTAAATGACGGGCTCGCTGCTGTGAGCAATTGTCCCTTCCTCATCCAGATCAAGCAACAAATCACACAACAATTCGGCATCTCTGACCTTGGGCCGGTATCAAAACATCTGGGGATTCAATTTGAATGCAACCATATGACATGCGAGTTATGGATGCATCAGACAGACTACATCACATACCTTCTTGACAAACATGGCATGAGCAACTGCAACTCCATCATGCTCCCTATGGATCCACACTTCCCTTTTGGTCGTGATACTGATGTCCACCCTCATATTGAAAATCTCACCACTGAGTTTCACAAACTCATTGGCAAACTATTGTACCTTGCTATGTACACCCGTCCAGACATCACTGTTGCTGTTATGAAACTCATGCAACACAATAGTTCTCCAGAGCCTTGTCATTATGCGGCCGCAAAACATGTCCTTCGTTTCCTAGCTGGGATGATGACTATATGCACACATTATGGGGGTGTGACCTCGACGTCGGGACTTCATGGATTCAGCGACTCAGACTGGGCCAGCTGCCCCAAAGATTGTATATCTATCTCAGGATATGTATGGTTCTTTAATGGGGGCCCAATTTCACACTCATCTAAGAAGCAACTCACCCATGCCTTATTGTCGACTGAAGCTGAGTACATGGCCTTAACCACTGCCATTCAGGATGGTCTCTGGCTTCTCTTCTTCTTTGAGTGTCTCAAAATTCCCATTGAAATGCCACTTTGATTCTTTGTCGATAATGCAGGAGCCATTGCTTTATCAGAAGAGGCCACCAATCATACCCACACTAAACATATAGACCTTCATTACCACTTTATTTGCAAACACATTGAAGCCAACACTTTTAAACCGGAGTGGCTCTCCACTCACAAGAACGTTGCAGACATTTTCACTAAATGTCTCCCTCACCCTCTTTTTCTCTGTCATCAAATTGGTCTCTCTCTGGCCTCACATTAAAGTACAACAACATGTTGTTGTGGGGGTGTGTTGGATTGTCATAGTCATCATTGTCCTTAGCATTTTCCTTTTTCTGTATCATCACGTGCACTCACATACATAATATGTTTTGTTTCGTTTTATCATACCTCAGTTGTTGTCTTCCAACACTGAGGTATGTTTGTTAGTCTCTGTTCGACCTGCCGTCTCTTACTATATTCTCCTTAGCGTGTTTTGTGTGTTAGGTACTTATAATATTAGTCATTGTCTTCCAACACTGAGTGTGTTTTGTGTGTTAGCTTCTAACATAAACAAGTACAGAGGCGATTGAGCACATCACATTAATTGGTAGAAGTACAAAGTACAACTCTTTATTTCATTTTGGTCCCTCAGCATGTTATCAATTTACATTGATCTATCCACGTCATGTTTAAAATACTGCTGAGTCTGAAAACTTAACGGTTAGGTCAAGCAAGGTTTCTGCCGATGTAGGTGGCAACTCTTGAGTTTCGAATTGAATTGTAATATTCGCTGTCCAAACAGGACCTAATAATTATGAGGTCCAAACTCATGTCTTGGTATACAGTGTACTACTGGTACCTTTCACACCAGATTCACACTTGTCAAGTTAAGGCTTGTACACCACTATTTGAGACAATTTGAGTATCCAGCATTCACATTAGATATCTAAATAGTACTACCAATGCAAAGAATGATTTTTTCGTGATGTTGAACATGCTCGATGATTTAAAGTATGGAGTGCTTGAATGTCACACAAATGCAGTACATTTCACAGTGTGACTGACACATGTCGTGTGTGCATCTTTGACACAAGCTGTCACACATTGTCACACTTGAAAACAGTTTTGCACAAAATCCCCTTTGCAACATGGAATTTTAGTCCAATCACTCCCTTCTGTAGAGATATTTCATGCAGGATACCTGGCTGATTAAGATGATATTATATATACAGGCAATCCTTGGTGAATTCTTTGCCACTGGGCCTGGTACAAAAGTTGTTTCTCAGCACAACTGTATCATTTCTTGACTGAA
>NW_024542631.1:0-2511 GCF_016758785.1 Suillus bovinus | reverse complement strand
TGGTGGCGCACTTGGCGATTTCGAGATAATTGCATACCGAAGGCACAGCGCCAGGCTTCCTTTAATGTTGCCGCATTGCATCAGTGGGATATTGAATTCCAAGATCCACGTTGTGTCCATTCCGCAGAGGAGGTGAATATCTTATCATCAGGTCCTTTTTCTTATACTAACGCTTCACGTTCGTTAGTGGATTGCAGAAACTTTGGCACCAGTGACGCTCGGTGGACCCTTGCCAAGTGTATGCATTTCCTCTGTACCTGCAACGAATTTGTTTCATTCATATCGCCGACAGTTCTTAGGCAGGCAAGAACCTCCTGGTCGTGTCATTGCTTGCTATGGCGAGAACTGGGCCAAGCTATGCGAGGTGAAAAAGAAGTATGACCCTGATAACTTCTTCAGAAGCTCTTTTTGGCCACTAAATGCAGAGGGGAGATCATTGAACCCGAAGAGCATGAGCCTCAGCATATCGAGTTTTGAGCCGATTAAATGCTTCTCATTCCGTTATTTAGCTGGGTTTTGGTAGGATCTAGGCTAAGGCATTGTTGCATATTTGTACACTACGTTTTATGGGCGTGCGGACACGGTTATACATAGCTACTTAGGGTTTTGGTTACTCTATATTTAAAATGATCAGTTCACGAGAACATACGTCTTCACAAGCTCTGATCGGTGATCAAGCACCCAGCCGGTGTACACACACCCCTTCACCAGGACACCCACCGAACTTAGCGCGGAATTCGCAGAACATCGCATGCAGTGCTATGCACCGTTGTATGGAGGCACATTAATATTGAACGTCTGAGCACGGAGGCCTGATGCCCGATTTGCATCTCAGCCAATCGAGTTCTATACAAGACCCACAGACGGCTGGGTTGTTACTAAATCATCCTGCTAAATTTATTTTCAAAAAACTCGAGGCTGACCTGATTCAATTCAATAACGATCCCCCTTTAGTATTTACTGACTCCCCTTATCGTGAAGGATCATTTTTACGAGGAGGATGTTGGAATCTTATTTTTATCCTAAGGGTGTAAGGACTTCGTTTACTTGGGTTTTTTTACCCCCAGTGGTTGGTCCCCAACTTTACTTTCGACCGGAAATTTCTGGCCAGGCCTTGAAGTCGATTTTAATAAGCCATCTTAAGGGCACTTTTCGCACAGTACTATGGAAAGCCGCACCGTGCTCGTTTAGTCAGCGAATTTGCTCACCTGCGATGACAAGACCCCAAAACCACGCCATGCAAATTAATATTGTCGGAAAAAGTTCCCAGGGTTTTAAGGCCTTGCAATACATTTTCACCTGGACCACACATATTACTTAGCTAATTAACTTGGTATTTCCAGGGGGGAGCGCCAACCTAATTAGCTCGGAATCTATCAACCACCTATACTGCCAGTACATAGCTCAATAAATCCTGAATACCTACACTTAAATGAAACAAGTCCATTGGGGACTGCTGCAAACCCACCCCATACATAGATAAGGTAATACCATTGGTCATACATGTTAGCTGTCATTGGCAATGTCTGCAACCTTTGTGCTCATTGTCGTCAACAACAAGCTCAATATCTTACTCAATTTTAAGTGTAAATTACCATTTTTTTCAATGCAAGGGCGCAAAATACTTCAACAATTGTCAATAATGATGGTTGGGTCGCAGAGCAAGAAGATGATTGGGAACCACCATTCAAGCTGCTAGAGACCAAGCTCAGCTCAATGAGGCCAATTTTCCCATGGATGAAGACGCACCTTCTGACCTTCAAGAAGGTCAACACACATGCTGTCTTGAGGCCGAGCTGCCTTTGCACCAGGGGCTGTATGTCATGAAGTTCCTGCTACAGAGTGCAAGAGAAATTATTGACAATGAGCCCACAGAGACTGAACATTGATATCAGTCTTACTGTCAAAAACTCCACAAGAACAATGGCATTTGGGCACCATTTACCTCACACATTGATTTCAAGGTTGCTTGATGGGCCAAGCTCCGAGGTCAAGGGTCCACCCCATTTTCAGATCTGCTTAACATTGAGGGAGTGAGTTAAGCGCCATAGAACAACTAAGTGATAATGCTAATAAGTGATATGATAGGTCTGCAACAAGCTTGACCTCTCTTACCGGAATTTCCATAAACTCAATAAGATCATTGATAGCCAAATGCTGGTGCCATGCCCGTTTTCAGTGACAGGAAATTTTGGTTGCAGGTGAGGCCTTTGATGTCGATTTTTGGGATGTCATTGAATGTGTTAAGTCATTGTTTGGAGACCCAGAACTTGCTTCTTACCTTGTGTTTGCACCTGAATGACACTATGCTGACAAGGGAGATGCATACAGGGCGATGGTGGTGGGACACACAGGTGAGTTCATCTATGTCACATGGATCAGCCTTGTTGATGGAAATGATAGAAAAAACTTGAGAAAGACAAACCAGGGGCAACCATTATCCCAATCCTACTCTCATCAGACAAAACACAAGTTACAATGTTTCGAAACAAAGCTGCCTACCCAATCTAC
>NW_024542630.1:0-2530 GCF_016758785.1 Suillus bovinus | reverse complement strand
GGGGGGGCTTTGTATAGACTTTCATTAGGAAAAGTCGTCAAAAGATGAGAAATCCGCAATTTTGGCGATTTTGTATAGACTTTGATTAGGAAAAATGACATGTAAACAGGTTTCAAGCCTGCTTGGTTTCAGATTTCAAGTCTGTTGTGGTGCGCAGGTTTTGAACCCACAGATTTTGAGTCTGTAGTGGTATGCGGGTTTTGAACCCACAGATTTTCAGTCTGTTGAGAACCACTTGGACAACACCGGTTATGATCTGCATGCAAATGTTGCGATTTTGCATAGACTTTCATTAGGAAAAGTCGTCATAAGATAAGAAGTCTGCAATTTTGGCAATTTTGAATAGACTTTGATTACAAAAATGACATCAAGCAGGTTTCAATCCTGCTCTTTCAGATTTCAAGTCTGTTGTGGTGCGCAGGTTTTGAACCTACAAAAATGACCTCGAGCAGGTTTCAAGCCTGCTCTTGCAGATTTCGATTCTGTTGCGGTGCGCAGGTTTTGAACCTACAGATTTGAGTCTGTAGCGGTACGCAGGTTTTGAACCCACAGATTTTGAGTCTGTTATGACAACCACTTGGACAACACCGGTTATGATCTGCATGCAAATGTTGCGATTTTGCATAGACTTTCATTAGGAAAAGTCGTCATAAGATAAGAAGTCTGCAATTTTGGCAATTTTGAATAGACTTTGATTACAAAAATGACATCAAGCAGGTTTCAATCCTGCTCTTTCAGATTTCAAGTCTGTCGTGGTGCGCAGGTTTTGAAACCACAGATTTTGAGTCTGTAGTGGTATGCGGGTTTTGAACCCACAGATTTTCAGTCTGTTGTGAACCACTTGGACAGCACCAGTCATGATGTGTATGCAATGTTGGGGGTTTTGTATAGACTTTCATTACAAAAAGTGGCCAAAAGATAAGAAATGCGCAAATTTGGGAATTTTCAATAGACTTTCATTAGGAAAAGTCATCAAAAGATAAGAGATCCGCAATTTTGGCGATTTTGAATAGACTTTGATCATGAAAAATGACGTCCAGCAGGTTTCAAGCCTGCTTGGTTTCAGATTTCAAGTCTGTTGCGGTGTGTAGGTTTTGAACCCACAGATTTTGAGTCTGTTGCGGTATGCGGGTTTTGAACCCACAGATTTTGATTCTGTTGTGAACCACTTGGACAACACCGGTTATGATGTGTACGCAATTTTGGCGAATTTGGATAGACTTTCATTAGGAAAAGTCGTCAAAAGATAAGAGATCTGCAAGTTGGGCGATTTTGTTTAGACTTTGATTAAGAAAAACAACATTAACCAGGTTTTAAGCCTGCTTGGTTTCAGATTTCAAGTCTGTCGTGGTGTGCAGGTTTTGAACCCACAGATTTTGAGTCTGTAGTGGTTTGCGGGTTTTGAACCCACAGATTTTGATTCTGTAGTGAACCACTTGGACAACACCAGTTATGATGTGGACACAAAGCTTGCGATTTTCAATAGACTTTTATTAGGAAAAGTCGTCAAAAGATAAGAGATCCGCAATTTTGGCGATTTTGTATAGACTTTGATTAGGAAAAATGACATGTAACAGGTTTCAAGCCTGCTCAGTTTCAGATTTCAAGTCTGTCGTGGTGTGAAGGTTTTGAACCCACAGATTTTGAGTCTGTAGTGGTTTGCGGGTTTTGAACCCACAGATTTTCAGTCTGTTGAGAACCACTTGGACAACACCAGTTATGATGTGCACCCAAATCATGTGATTATGTATAGACTTTGATTAGGAAATGATAAGAAATCCGCAATTTTGGGGATTTTATAGACTTTCATTGAGAAATGTTAAGAAAAGATAAGAAAAGCCCAAATTTTGCGATTTTATGTAGACTTTCATTAGGAAAGATGACCAAAAGATATGAAAAGCCCAAATTTTGCGATTTTGCATAGACTTTCATTAGGAAAGATGACCAAAAGATAAGAAAAGCCCAAATTTTGCGATTTTACATGGACTTTCATTAGGAAAATTGATCAGAAGATAAGAAAAGCCCAAATCTTGCGATTTTGCATAGACTTTCATTAGAAAAAGGTAAGAAAAGATAAGAAATGCCCAAATTTTGCGATTTTATATAGACTTTCATTATGAAAAGTTGTCAAAAGATAAGAAAAGCCCAAATTTTGCGATTTCATATAGACTTTCATTAGGAAAGATGACCAAAAGATGTGAAAAGCCCAAATTTTGCGATTTTGTATAGACTTTTATTAGGAAATGTCAAGAAAAGGTAAGAAATGCGAAAATTTTCCAATTTCATATAGACTTTCATTAGGAAAGATGACCAAAAGATAAGAAATGCGAAAAGTTTGGGATTTCATATAGACTTTCATTAGAGAAAGATGAGAAAAGATAAGAAATGCGCAATTTTGGCGATTTTGTATAGACTTTCATTAGGAAAGTGTAGTGTCCGCAATTTTGACATATTTGTATAGGAAAGTGTAGTGTTTTGATATAGTGGACACTAGGAAAGTGTTGTGTCCGCAATTTTGACCATTTCATTA
>NW_024542629.1:0-2568 GCF_016758785.1 Suillus bovinus | reverse complement strand
TCGCACCTTTGTAACGCCATATCATAATAGTTCATTTTTTTTGATTCACCCATAGTAAATTTGAAGTTAGGTGCGGACGAAACAACACGCCGGGCTACTTACTGATACTTGCGAGCGACTTACTACAGCAAGAAGTCTTGAGCACTTGCCGAGAAATTTGACTACTTGTGCGACTATGATGACTTGTGGGACACATGCGACTTTGACGACTTCTACGAATTTGGAGATTCTACGAATTTGGAGATTCTAACGACTTTGACGACTTTGACGACTTTGACGACTTTGACGACTTTGACGACTTTGACGACTTTGACGACTTTGACGACTTTGACGACTTTGACGACTTTGAAGACTTTGACGACTTTGAAGACTTTGACGACTTTGACGACTTTGACGACTTTGACGACTTTGACGACTTTGAAGACTTTGACGACTTTGACGACTTTGAAGACTTTGACGACTTTGACGACTTTGAAGACTTTGACGACTTTGACGACTTTGACGACTTTGAAGACTTTGACGACTTTGAAGACTTTGACGACTTTGATGACTTCTGCGACTTCAAACACCCCGGTGACTTAGGGGACTCTGACGACTTCGACGACTGTAAAGACTAGTGACTTGTGGGACTCTGACGACTTCGACGACTGTAAAGACTAGTGACTTGTGGGACTCTGAATACTTCGACACTAGTGACTTGTGGGACTCTGACGACTTCGACCCCTCTAAAGGTGATATAAAATGGAGACTACGAGGACAATACGGTGGATGAACATCGCGAGTAAATTTACGATGCATTGCTTATGAGTAAGTTTACAACATAGGTGTGTAAAGTGGCGAAATCCTGGGACGTTATGCTATATATCACACGTGACAGAGAGCGAATGCTAATTTTGAATATGGAACAAATTATGAGTGCACACAAAAGCTGGCCAGAAATAAAGGTTAGCTGACGGATCATAAGCAAGGATAATCAACACACTTTGACTCCTGTTATTTTTACGCTTTTCACGAATATATCTTTTGCCGGGGTCTGCGCCGCATTTTCAGATATAGCTCGTATGCTGAGAAAATATATAGCATGCGTATACGACAAAAATTACAGTATCAGCATTGTGTACGTATGGTTACACGTCAATTGGCCGTGTACAGAATATGGGACTCAGGATCGCTGGACGCATTGCAAACGAATATAATCTTCCTCTTCCAAGGAAAGGGGGAAATGATGTTGAAGTAAATTAGGCAGATTAGAGAATGGTACGAGCCACTCTGGTCTGCTTACATAGCCGGGGGAGTTACACCCACATCGGTTGCAGTGGAACTTCAAGTACTTGTCCTTCTGACGACCTCGGGTGATTTTGATATCTCCAGGGCCAGCTTGACAGGTCCGGTCACCACACCTGGGGGTTAGGCCCCACACTGAGCCAGATGGGGTGGATGCCAAGTATCTCCGGCTGACCAACTCGCCATGTTTGGTCCAACACACCAACACTACAGGAGTATGGCACAGAAGAGTCCAGCTAGAGATCACTTGTTCAACAGCTAGTTCCACAGGCTTTTTGTAAATGTAAATTTCTACAGCGATCCTCAGCATGAAGGGCATGACTATAGTGGGTTGAACCGAATAAGCTGTGAACCCGATGATAAAGTGCAAACGTTTGCTGAATATAACAGTCCAAGTCACAAATGCAATATTCACCAAACCCGGTGATCTCACCTTGAGACCAGATTCTTGATTATCTCAAAATGTGAGCGTACAGTGAAAGTTGGACCGCAGGCCAGGAGAATCATTCCTTTGGTTCCTGACATCTTCTCAGACATCTTCCACAATTCTGGACCAATGTAGTGTCTCAAAACCTGAGAACAGTCGTCAAAATGTGGGACAGATGTAGACGGTAATCACCGACCTTTTCCGCATCCCGAGTGACGGCCTCTCCATCATCACGGGTGCCATGTACCAACTCTCCGCAATCATGATCGCTGTGTGAGTCTACCAAGACTAGAAGATTGGCCAGTGGGTGATTCTTCAAAAAGACAAGGCCAGTCTTGACAGCGCGGCGGACGTTAGGAACTAAGGCACCAGCATTCTCCAGCCTGATCTTTGTGTGATGCAACTGTGGGATCCTTGTCAGGTCTTAACCGAAGTATCGCCAACTCTGTACTCACCAGATCTCGGCACGACTGGTATTCCCCATCCAGCTGGCAGCGTAACAAGGTCTCCGGATAATCCTGGAGATTCAGGGCAATGGTGTGAAACAGGAGTGGTCTACGGATGCGGGATTGGCTTGTGAGGTATGCGCCTTGTGCAACCACCTTATACTAATTGTGTCAAATGAGTGCCTTGAAGTTGTCTCAAAGCCCGGCAGGGATGGCTCACCGGGAGTGGAGATTGGCGCTTTTGGCTCCAACACGGGGGACACCAAAATTCACCATCGCCCACCTCTCTGATGCAGGGATACAAGTTAGTCTTGGAGAAGCAAAGAGCATGAGGACATCCAGGCCGAACACATTTCTTCAGATCCCCAAAATCAGAGCAACTGCTGCATACTCTGATCATCCCATTCTCTG
>NW_024542628.1:0-2595 GCF_016758785.1 Suillus bovinus | reverse complement strand
ATTTGGTGGACGCATTTTTAGCTTATTTGTGTAGAAAAAGTGTAGTGTTGAATTAGTGGACACTTGTTTTGTATAAGGAAAAGTGTAGTGTTGCGCAATTTTGGCTTATTTGTATCAGAAATGTGTTGTGCTGTATTGGTGGACACTTGTTTGTATAGGAAAAATGTAGTGTTGCGCAATTTTGGCTTATTTGTGTTAGAAATGTGTTGTGTTTTATTTGGTGGACGCATTTTTGGCTTATTTGTATAGCAAAAGTGTAGTATTGAATTAGTGGACACTTGTTTGTATAGGAAAAGTGTAGTGTTGCGCAATTTTGGCTTATTTGTATCAGAAATGTGTTGTGTTGTATTGGTGGACACTTGTTTGTATAGCAAAAGTGTAGTGTTGTATTTGGTGGACACAATTTTGGCTTATTTGTATAGGAAATGTGTGGACAGTTGTTTGTATAGCAAAAGTGTGATAGGAAAAGTGTAGTGTCTTGACATAGTGGACATAAGCAAGTGTCCGCAATTTTGACATGTTTGTGTAGGAAAAGTGTAGTGTCTTGACATAGTGGACATAAGCAAGTGTCCGCAATTTTGACATGTTTGTGTAGGAAAAGTGCAGTGTCTTGAAATAGTGGACATTTGCTCATGTCCGCAATTTTGACATGTTTGTTTAGGAAAAGTGTAGTCTTTTGATATAGTGGACATTTGCTCATGTCCGCAATTTTGACATATTTGTGTAGGAAAAGTGTAGTCTTTTGATATAGTGGACATGAGCAAATGTCCGCAATTTTGACATGTTTGTTTAGGAAAAGTGTAGTCTTTTGATATAGTGGACATGAGCAAATGTCCGCAATTTTGACATGTTTGTTTAGGAAAAGTGTAGTCTTTTGATATAGTGGACATTTGCTTATGTCCGCAATTTTGACATGTTTGTGTAGGAAAAGTGTAGTGTCTTGACATAGTGGACATAAGCAAGTGTCCGCAATTTTGACATGTTTGTGTAGGAAAAGTGTAGTGTCTTGACATAGTGGACATAAGCAAGTGTCCGCAATTTTGACATGTTTGTGTAGGAAAAGTGTAGTGTCTTGACATAGTGGACATAAGCAAGTGTCCGCAATTTTGACATGTCTGTATAGGAAAAGTGTAATAGGAAAGTGTAATGGAAAAGTGTAGTGTCCGCATTTTTGACATTTTCGATGTAGTGGACATTTGTGTTTGTATAGGAAAAGTGTTGTGTCCGCATTTTTGACATTTTTGATATAGTGGACATTTGTATTTGTGTGTGAAAAGTGTGGTGTTTGATATAGTGGACACTAGGAAAGTGTTGTGTCCGCAATTTTGACCATTTCATTAGGATTTTCCTAATGTGAACGCAAAAATCAAGGATTTCAGGAGGCTGAATTTTTCAGTGTCCAAAAATGCTCAAAAACGCGATATAGTGGACATAGTTTCGCACGCCTACTGCGCTCCAGGCATAACACGGACAAACAACACAGCTTTCCTACTATATGGGAGTGGTGCACAACAAACAAAGGGTCGATCGAGCAACAAAATTGAGGGCTGCAATTTTGGTGCGTTTGAGATTGATCCTATTATGAAGAAGCACACGGACGCATTTTTGGGGTTTTTAATACCCTATTGCAATGCTTTTTCTTGATCATTGGTTGAACGTCTATGTGGCCGTCAGGCTCGTAGGTCTAGTATGCTGATTTTCTGACTGGCTCAGCTCCTACCGAGTCGTTGATGCGCCTGCGCTGCAGGATGAACCGGCTTGGGATGGCTGTATAGCCAGACATTTTCGAGTCTTCAGGACTCGTCGTCTACGAAGTCGAATGCTTCCCTTTCGAGGACAAGCGTTTGCGATGCGCGAAGGATGTGGATTGATTGCCGATGGCCAAGCCTGAAACTATCAACCGCTCGAGGATCCGCCGCGACTGCGCTAGTCTTTTAGGTGTGCCGGTCGCTGGTAGTCCTCATCGAAGACTGCGATCTTCGTTTTTCGAAACGAGGAGAAGCTAGTCTGAAATGTGCGAGAACGGGAAACAAGGAGGAGACGATCCGTCCGTCCGAGGAACCGTGAAGCAAGTACTCTAGGGGAACGCTGATGGTATACGAGGATGGTAGCGGGTTTCTCTATTCAACGGAAAGGTTTGCGAAAACTCCGACCTCATAAGGGATCTCGCTTGACTGCGAGGTCTCGGAGGAGCTGATGCCGCGAGGCGTCGTTGGAACTAGTAGTTACCTGGTTGATCCTGCCAGTAGTCATATGCTTGTCTCAAAGATTAAGCCATGCATGTCTAAGTATAAACAAGTTTGTACTGTGAAACTGCGAATGGCTCATTAAATCAGTTATAGTTTATTTGATGATATCTTTCTACATGGATAACTGTGGAAAACTAGAGCTAATACATGCAACTAAAGCCCCGACTTCCGGAAGGGGTGTATTTATTAGATAAAAAACCAACGCGGCTCGCCGCTCGTCTGGTGATTCATAATAACTTCTCGAATCGCATGGCCTTGTGCCGGCGATGCTTCATTCAAATATCTGCCCTATCAACTTTCGATGGTAGGATAGAGGCCTACCATGGTTTCAACGGGTAACGGGGAA
>NW_024542627.1:0-2612 GCF_016758785.1 Suillus bovinus | reverse complement strand
CTTTTCACTGCGCTTGTGGGCTCTGTTACCACACGTGCACTAGGGCACCTAGAGCCTCGCCCCAGAATGCTTTAGGTAGGCCAGTTTCATCCAGCATGGTGGTGATGCGCTCAGAGAGGAGCCTGTTAGCTTGCTCTGCAACACCATTCTGCTGAGGACGTGCTCGGACTGTGTGCTGGCGTTCTATGCCGCAGGAGTTGGTGAACTGCAAGAAAGCATTGCTCATGTACTCCCCTCCCTTGTTGTCCCTCAGGATCTTGATTTTTTGCTCTGACTGGTTCTCAGCACAAGCCTTGAATGTCTTGAAGGCCTCAAAGACATCAGACTTTGCTTTTATGGGCAAGACAAATCTGAATCTGGAGTAGTCGTCTATGAAGGACACCCAATAGCGAAATCCGAAGAAGCTGGGGTGAGGGACTTGGTGCACGTCGGTGTGGACGAGCTCGAGAGGCCTGGAAGCGCGCCATTCAGAAGGAGGGAAGGGGTTTGCGTGCATCTTGCCAGCTAGGCATGGTTCGCAGATAGGATCTGGTGCAGATTTCGACTCTATGGTCATCCCAGTGACGAGCTTCTCCCTTATAAGCGTCTTAATACCTTCTAGGTGATGGTGAGCGAGCCTCCTGTGCCATAGGTCGAAGTCTAGGGGCAGAGTCGCAGCTGCAGACGCATATTCAGTTATTGCAACAGTAGAACCATCCAGGAATGCAGCATTCGAGTTGCTGATGCTGGCTACAAAGAGTGGGGTACCAGTGGGGCGTTCGAAGGACATCTTAGATGCATTAATGAGCACAGTGAACCCCATGTTGCGAGTTAGATATAGGACAGATAGTAGATTATTTCGCAAATCTGGTACATGAAGGACTCTAGTGAATTCTACAGCTTCAACACGCCTCCCATTAATGACTGGACTGAATACCACTGTGCCCTCGCCAGCTGAATAGACTATGTTGTTGTCTGCGAGCTTGATGGGGACGCGTTTGGGCGCATAATTGCGCAGCCAGTGACGATGGGGGGTCATGTGAGAGGTAGCACCTGTGTCTGCATTCCAGTCAGCATGTGCATCGAGTTGCAAGGGGCAAAGCGGATGAGATGGGTCAAAAGTGCGAAGACTTGCATTACCAGCAAATTCCGTGACCTGTTGGGCGCTCTGGGAGGTGTTCTGGGCAGTGGTTGAGTTGGGGGCAGGTGCAGCAGTGTTGGGAGAGGGTGTAGACGCTGCAGACGATGATTGGGACCCCTCAGAAGCCTTGTTAGCGCTCCTTCCACCTTTTCGACCATCGTTTTTGGTCTTGCGACGATCCTTATCACCTTTAAGACTCCTGCACTTGTGGGTGCAGTGACCAGGCTTCTCGCAGTACCAGCAGGTGACAGAGGTGCCGCATCTACAGTCTCCAGACGCAGTAAACAGCGCTGCATCGGTCCCAGAACCTTCAGGACGTCTCCTTCTTTGGGTTTCCTCAGCCAGGAATGCTGCCTTCAGTTCCTCCTTGTCCAAGGACTTGAGTAGCATCAAAGACGACGCAAAATTGGAGTACTCCTCCCCCAGGGAACGAACCATGGTCATGCAGACCAGCTCTTTGTTAGTTGTGTGGTGACTTCACACTAGATAGGTCGAAGACTTCTAAGACTTCGAGGACTTTGAGGACACTTCAAGGACACTACTATATTAGTAGATAACTTCGAGGACTTCGAGGACTTCGAGGACACATACCATACTAGGAATTGTTTATATTTGTTTACATAGACTCGCCCATAGTGCATTGACTTTGAACTCTCAGTTCTTCTAATAGGTTATGAGCCCTGCACTTTAGCAGTCAAATCTGTCGCTGGAGTTCACTGTCTTTGGGCCAACTTAGTGCGCATTTTCCCTCCTCCCTTCATCTCACCCTTCCAGGTAGCATAGTTGGTAGAAGTGAGTTTGGTGACAGTGTGAATAGATTTGGAGTCTTCTGAGGACATGGCGAAGGAGACGGCGCAGTTTTGCAGCAGTGGGATGAATTAAGGGCAAGGGCTTGGTAGAATTTGAAGGAAAGGCTGTCTTTGCTGATTTTCAACAAAGAGAGCAAGGAATAATGGGTGGGGAGAGTACCAGTGGCTGGATGCAAGAGGAGGGAAAATGCGCACTAAGTTGGCCCAAAGACAGTGAACTCCAGCGACAGATTTGACTGCTAAAGTGCAGGGCTCATAACCTATTAGAAGAACTGAGAGTTCAAAGTCAATGCACTATGGGCGAGTCTATGTAAACAAATATAAACAATTCCTAGTATGGTATGTGTCCTCGAAGTCCTCGAAGTCCTCGAAGTTATCTACTAATATAGTAGTGTCCTTGAAGTGTCCTCAAAGTCCTCGAAGTCTTAGAAGTCTTCGACCTATCTAGTGTGAAGTCACCACACAACTAACAAAGAGCTGGTCTGCATGACCATGGTTCGTTCCCTGGGGGAGGAGTACTCCAATTTTGCGTCGTCTTTGATGCTACTCAAGTCCTTGGACAAGGAGGAACTGAAGGCAGCATTCCTGGCTTGAGGAAACCCAAAGAAGGAGACGTCCTGAAGGTTCTGGGACCGATGCAGCGCTGTTTACTGCGTCTGGAGACTGTAGATGCGGCACCTCTG
>NW_024542626.1:0-2708 GCF_016758785.1 Suillus bovinus | reverse complement strand
TTGTGGAAAAATCTTTTCATGGCGACGATCTGCTTCTCGCTGGCGGTCAAAACAGTAACACGAACCAAGCCCTCCCACGTCATTGAACCACTTAGAAATGGTGTGTGCGATGGCTGATTTTCCCTTGCCTGCAGGGCCAGATAGCCACAGCACGCGTGGAACGTTGTCCCCAGTACTGTTGACCCACTCGTAATGTCAGAAAGTACTTCCGTGCGCGTTCCTTGTAGGCATTCTTTCCTGGTATCGAGTCCCGCGCCCTCTGCATAGGTCATACCGCTGAGCTCCAGTATTTGTCCTGGAAAGGTATGAATATATGTCAAGTCACCAAGGACATCCAAATCCTTACCTATATGATGGACCTGTATGTCTATGTCGTCGACCCGTACGGCTACATCGAGCAAAACTTGGTGCCGGAAGTTGTCCATGAGCCCATCTAACACGTCATTGTACTTTTGGATCGTATCTGTCGTTTCCGAGGCGATGTTCTTTCCGAGTCTCTTCCCTGTGATGATGATAGAAGCTTGAGATAGTGCAGAGTGCAGTCGCAAGTGACACTCACAAAAGTTGCTGGTCTCCGAATAATTACTGATGAAATTGGCGCATTCACGTATCTGCTTAGAAATCTTTCCAAGAACACTAGTAGCGCGCATGGACAGTTGTTGGTCAAGCTTCCCGTCTTGTGTTATGAAGTCGTAAACTTCGCACAACTTCTTCAGAAGTTTGAGTACCGCTGCGTCACGATTCGTTTGAGCTAGAATGATCTGTGCAAATAATTGCTGAGCTATGAGGGATAGGAAGAGAAAAAGGGAAAACATACTTTGGCGGTACAAGACAACACGCCCAGTGCCATCTTTGCATATGGATGTAACTGTGAGCTAGATTAGTTCGGTTCCGATCAAGAGGAGGAACCATACATCAGCGATCTTCAATAACGTCGTCGAATATCTTGAGGGGTTTGAGATATGTGTCCTGGAAATCGTCAGCAGCATCGAGATCCTCTGGTCCCCTTCGACGACAGATGCTGCAGTTATCGCAGGGCCTGAAAGTGGATGCATGCGATTTGCAACCTCTTGTGCACCCCGAAGTGCCGATTCAGTATCAGCCTCGATTTCCACATCGGATGGAGCAGCCTGAACCCGCGCGGCAATCAACATTTAGAGAGAGCACAGAGACTATAGGGCAGATATGAGAACTTACATCGGTATTTGGGGTAGATAGACGTTCACTACTTGGAGGAGCAGGGCTGACTTGGCTGCGCGAATCCTTCGAGCGCTTATTGCAATTTTAGTGGTGATCCAGGATGCTCATCGCGCATGTTCGTGACTCACCCTCCTAAATCTTTTTGCATCCTCCTTGAGCTTCTTGAGAAACTGTCCGATTTTGCTACGGGGTCGATGCTAGACGAAGGGTGTGTCAATGTCGGTGTTTGAAGTGGAGTGAAGCAGTAAGTGATGCGACGTACCGAGCTTCCGGGAGCTGCTGCTTGACTGGATGATTCTTGAGTCAAAATCCTCGATGAATTGCCTTTCTGCCGAGTCATTGTGAATAGCAGTTGGAGGGAAGAGTAAGGGAAGTACGACAAGGGCTTACTCACTTATATAGAACCATTAGGGCAACGCCTCGAGGCGACCTTGAGGCAACCTCGAGGCAGTACTTGTTCCAAGCAAAGAGCGATGCTGGCAAATATTCCAACTTCTATCGCATCCGAACCTTTCTACGGCGTGCGCGTTGAGGCTATGGTTTGAGGTTATATGAATGATTATGACATAGCCTCGACTGGCCAAACCTGAAATTTCATGACTGTATGCATAATTCTAGATCTCGCGAAACCTCACAAGATGATGCTCCTATCCAAACGCTATGTGCGCTTCAATAAATGTTTGCAAGTCAGCCCAATACAAATATGATCACAACGCTCCCTCCAAACATTTACCGCCCGCGAGACTCAAAACGACCACGGAATATGAAACTGAGTGTATTGTGTTGCCCAGGCACATCAATATCCTACAGCTCGCCACGCCTGAAGCCAGACTATAGGTTCAGCTGGTCGTTATATCAATAATCCATGCTTCTGTGAAGAGCAATGTCGCAAAAATAACGCTGATTGAGTTTTTAAAGTCGAATGATAAACAACTTACAAACAGAACCTGGTGCATTGTAGTTCTTTCAGCACTCGTTGAGAAATCGAGCAGTGTCCACCTTGTGATCGAGTATGTCGGGCGTCAGCTGGAGCTCCAAGAGATGTTCAGAAGGCGATAAGTTACGCACGATGTCGAGCTTTTACTTCCTCGTGAACGCTCTGAAGCCAACAGGCTATGATCTGATGGACTATAATATCAAGCGTCCACTTGATATCATATATGGAGTCAACAAGATGAAGAAGTATGTCAAGACGAACTTGACTTTGTTGCCTATGGCCTTAGGCTGCTTGGCAACTTGAAATGCGACGACACTGCAATAACTGTAGCAGGCAATGATGCGTGGCGCTGTCTAAGTCCTTTTGGCTCCTGTGGTGTGATAAGACACAATTTCGGTTATGGAGCTGAAGGTGGTCGCACCTTAAAGCCACGAGCGTGGAATGTGTATAATGGACGCTGATTGGGAGGTATGTGGCGAAATCGGAGAAGATGAGATCTCCCCGACTAGGACAGATCAAGAACATGAGTGTGTTATTCCCAATCAGTTCCAGGGAGACGATGGGGTCCTAT